>NC_138894.1:12600650-12642105 GCF_965194825.1 Balaenoptera physalus
AGTAAACATAGCC
Source organism: Balaenoptera physalus (assembly GCF_965194825.1). Lineage (NCBI taxonomy): Eukaryota > Metazoa > Chordata > Mammalia > Artiodactyla > Balaenopteridae > Balaenoptera > Balaenoptera physalus. The sequence continues at coordinate 12,600,664 of NC_138894.1, forward strand.
TTAACTATATGATCCAGCAATCACACTCCTTAGTACTTAGCCAAATGAACTGAAAACTTACGTCCACACAAAAACTGTACAGGAATGTTTACGGCAGCTTTATTCATCATTGCCAAAACTTGGAAGCAACCAAGATACCCTTCAATAGGTGAATGGATAAATAAACTATAGTACCTTCCCACAATGGAATACTCCTCAGAGATGAAAAAGAAAGAGCTATCAAGTCATGAAAAGACATGGAGGAAACTTAAATGCATATTGCTAAGCAAAAGAAGCCCATCTGAAAAGTCTATATGCTGTAATGATTACAACTATGCGGAGACGGCGGTAAGAGATTAGTGGTTGCTAGGGTTTCAGGTAGAGGGAGGAAGGGATGAATAGATGAAGCACAGGGGTTTAGGGCACTGAAACTGTTCTGTATGATACTGTAATGACAGATGCATGTCATTACACATCTGTCAAACCCCACAGAATGTACAACACAAAGAATGAATCCTAATGTAAACTATGAACTGTAGTTAATAATAATGTAGCAATATTGGCTCATCAACTTTAACAAATGTACCACACCGATGCAAGATGTTAATAATAGGGGAATCTGTGTGTGTATGTGTGTGTGTCTGTGTGTGTGTGTGTGTGTGTGTGTGTGTGTGTGGAAAGTACATTATGAGAAGTCTTGCTCCCATTGTTATCCACATCTACCCTGTTTCCCCTCCCACTAACAATTAACCATTTTTATTAGTTTTGAGTACCCTTCAAGTGTTCTCTGGAAATACTATCAAATATGAATATATATTATCTTGCCCCTTTTTAAGAAATAAAAAGCAGCATATAACACTAGTCTGCCCTTTCACTTAGCAGCATGTTCTGGAGATCATTCCCTAGCTGCACAGTGAGCTGTAGCTTACTGTAGAGATGTCCCATAATTTATTTAAGCAGTCCCCTTAGATGCCTATGTTGTTTCCAATCTGTTGCTTTTACACACACCTCACTTTGAATGTATCCAAGTGTATCTGCAGGAAATCCTTAAAAGTGGATGTCTGGGTCTAAAAGTACATGCATTTGAAATTTTGGTGGATATTGCCAAATTGCCCTTTATAAGTTATAGTCCCACAGCAATCAAAATCCTACAGTCATGGCTTAACAAAATGTTCTCATCTTAATACTACAGATAAAACTTTTTAACGGAAGTGGGGGAGGGGGAGGAGGGGGAGGGGTGAGGGTGGTGCCAGCAGGAATAAACATCAACTTCCCACAGAGAAAAAAAGAGTTTGAAGTTTTATTACCCATATGGTTCTTACCCAGTTGAAATTCAGTCTTGGGCTTGATGGCTGGAAGTTTACATTGCCATTCATAAGTATTTGGATAGGAACTCACTGGTTTAGAAAGTCCGGATAAAAGTTTGACAATCAACTCATCATCCCAGGGATTCTCAACAGTGAAGTCTTAAAGGAACAAAAAAGAAAAGGAATTCAGTATCCAACACTTTTACCAAATAAATCATAGACAAAGCAAGTGGAGACATTCATTAAATAAGCTTTCAAAAGCCTTATCTTTAAAGAGCATTGATTCAAATAATAAAGAACCATTTTCAAAAGTCAAAATGGGTACTTCTGCACAGTTCATTATCTGTCATTTTATTTTTTTTTTATTTTTTAATTTTTTTAAGTGGTAGGTTTCTGCTTTTAAGATTTATTTATTTATTTTTATTGATTGATTGATTGGTTGCTATGTTGGGTCTTCGTTTCTGTGCTAGGGCTTTCTCTAGTTGCGGCAAGCGGGGGCCACTCTTCATTGCGGTGCGCGGGCCTCTCACTATAGTGGCCTCTTTTGTTGCGAAGCACAGGCTCCAGACGCGCAGGCTCAGTAGTTGTGGCTCACGGGCCTAGTTGCTCCGTGGCATGTGGGATCTTCCCAGACCAGGGCTTGAACCCGTGTCCCCTGCATTAGCAGGCAGGTTCTCAACCACTGCACCACCAGGGAAGCCCTATCTGTCATTTTAGATCTACAAATTTAAATCAATATTCAGCTGGGACAAAGGAAATTAACACCAAGGGCATCTATTCTAGATTTTGCCTTTAACACAATTATGGGTACATGTCTTAAAGGCAAACTTGGAGATTAGTTACTTCTAACATGATCATATATATATTCTTTAAATTGCTTTCCACTTCTATTTATAAAACACGCTGCCTTTTAACACATACTACCTACGTGCAATTTGTCTGTATGAGATATAATTTGGGTCCACAAAGACACAAAGAGAAACCGTTTCTAAAGGGAAGAAAAAAGTTCCTGCCCAATTTAGAATGCTATAAAAAATTCTATTAGTGGCAGTTATCAAAGACTAATCCAACATGACTGATATTTACTAGTGCTAAGCAGATGCGGGACACTGTTCTGAGCCCTTGATGTTTAGTAACTCACTTGGTCCTAACAGTAAGACCCTAAAGTAGGTACTGCCAACCCCTCCACTTTATGGGAAACAGGGCCACAGAGAATTGAAATAATCTTGGCCAAGATCACAAGACAGCCTAAGAGGGGGAGCTAGGATTAGAATCTAGCTAGTCCATCTCCAGAGTCTGTGCTCTTGTCCACTGTTAAGATTGTTTCTGTGTAACCTTGGGGTGGGGGCGGGGTCCTTTAACCCTGAGCCTGTTTACTTTTCTGTAAAATGGGGATAACAGTATTAGATTAAACGCCTGGCATAATGGGCCCTCCAATTCCAGTTCTCTTTTCCAACAGTAGTTGATACCTTTTAAAATTAAAACAAATTAATTAGCCCTTCAAGTATGTTACTGTTGTATGCACGGTGATACAGCATGCAAGTTTGTCTGAACTTGCGTTCTACTCAACGGCATTCAAGGCCCTGCTCCTTGAGCTTTTTTCATGGAACAGCTTTTAACAGGCTATTGTCCTTATTCAGGGAACAATTAAGAATGAGCATCTGTTCATACCTGGAGTGTCGATATTCCCAAGCAAGCCAGTCTGCATTGGTTCTGCCTGGAACCTGGCATTGGCGTCTGCTGGATCCTCTGCAGGGGCAAAGTCAGGGTCTGTGAGTTTACAGGACTTGAGGCCCCGCTCTGCCTCGCTGGTCAGCACAGCTGCAGCAGGTTGGCTCAGACGGAGCAAGGATGCTGAAGAGACATCTGTGGGGAACGCTGGTTCTGGGCTTTTCTCTTCAATTGGACTGGATGTGTTAAAGGGACAAGATAAACACACATGATTACAAGCTTTATTGGGTTTGAACACAAAAAAATCCCACAAAACAGTTTCCTTTTCATTCTAGGAATGAGATTTCAAAACTGCTTCACAAAGAGTTTATTACAGCATTTTCTTCATACAAATATATGCAGATACACAGCTCGTACAGTATGAATAGAAATAAAATAAACGTGATTATATATTAAATAGGTGAGGTGACACATGGGATATTCTTTAGTAGGAGATGTTGGTAGGAAAGGGTTTATTTTCTCAAGTTGTCTTCTAAGCATCACTACTGTAATAGACTGAATATTTTATTCCAAAAATGGCTTCTTTTATAACACTGAAACAAACAGAAAATGTCAGCCGTAGTCCAACAACCTAACACCAGTACATTTCCACACACACACACACAGTCGATCCTCCTTCCTCAAGGAGTCCATACCTGTGAATTCACCTACATGCAAATATTTATTTGTTACCGCAAACAACACTCATGGTGCTTTTGCTGTCATCTCAGGACGTGCAGAACAACGAAAAATTTGAGTCACTCAACATTTATGTTCCTAGGTGAGGTCGAGCAAGGTGACGCTCTGCCTTCTCCTTTCGGCTCATACTGTAAACGTTGTCCTTTCACAGTGTAGTTAGCGATGTGGGGTGTTTCTTTTTCTTGCATTTTTGTGCTTTTAGTTGGTGATTTAGCTGTTTAACTGTTCCCCAAGTGTAGTGCTCAAGTGCTGTCAAGCGTTCCTAAGTGCAAGAAGGCTGTGACGTGTCTTGTGGAGAAAATATGTGTTGGATAAGTTTCGTTCAGGCATGGGTTACAGTGCTGTTGGCCATGAGTTCAATGTTAATGAATCAATAGTATATATTAAATAAGTGTCTCTTTTTTAATATAAATTTATTTATTTTATTTATTTATTTTCGGCTGTGTTGGGTCTTCGTTGCTGCACATGGGCTTTCTCTAGTTGCGGTGAGCGGGGGCTACTCTTCACTGCAGTGCGCGGGCTTCTCATTGCGGTGGCTTCTCCTGTTGTGGAGCCCAGGCTCTAGGTGCGCGGACTTTAGTAGTTGTGGCACGCGAGCTCAGTAGTTGTGGCTCGTGGGCTCTAGAGCGCAGGTTCAGTAGTTGTGGCGCACAGGCTTAGTTGCTCCGTGGCATGTGGGATCTTCCCAGACCAGGGCTCGAACCCGTGTCCCCTGCATTGGCAGGCAGATTCTTAACCACTGTGCCACCAGGGAAGCCCTAAATAAGTGTCTTTAAACAAAGTGCTGTGACCAGAGGCTTGTAGAATCCTAACTGTGTATTTCCCCTAGAAGCAATGGATCAGTATTTGCTAATTCAGTGTTTGCAGTGATTTTATAGAAAAGAACCAATGCAAATAACAAGTTTGGACTGTACATACGTCTCCACACTCATATTCTCTCCGCACCTTTAGATCCACATATCTACAAACAGATGCAAGAGTATATATTTTTATACAAATGAATTCACGCAACTTCATGTTGCATTTTTTACCTTTTGACACAGGCGTTTTTCCTACCATGAATTTTTAAAAAAATAAACTAATTTTGGAATTTAGATTTAAAGAAATGTCACAGAGATAAAAGAGAATTCCCATATGCTCCTCACCAATTTCCTCTAATGTTACCACCTCACATTAAAGTGGCTCTCTTGTCAAAACCAATAAACCAACCTTTGTCAGATTACTACTGACTAACCTCCAGACCTCGTTTGGATCTCGCCAGGTTCTCCACAAGGCCCCGTGTTTGCTCCAGGATCCAATCGTGGACACCATGCTGCATTAGTTGTCAGCCTCCTTACTCTCTTCTCCTCTCTCACACTTTCTTAGTCTTTCCTAGTTTCCTAAGACCTTGTCGGTTTTGAGGAGTACTGGCCAGCTATTTTGTAGACTGTCCCTCAATTTGGGGTTCTCTTGTTTTCCTCCTGACTAGACTGTGAGTATTGGTTTGGGGAGAATATCAGAGAGGTGACGCGCCCTTCTCCTCCCGTGACATCACCATGTGTCATCACGGGTGACGTTAGCCTGATTATTTGGGAAAGGTGGTGTCTGCTGGGTTTCTCCACAGTTCTACTGTGGATTTTAATGCTGTACACCATTTAATCCAGTGGATGTGTGATGAAGTGTAACAATTCCCTTGTTCTTAGATATTGAACATATTTCCAATATTTTATATTAAAACAAAACAGATGTGTTTCCAAACCCATGTACATTGCTACTAGCAACATGAGTGCCCAAATTACTGTGGGTGCATAAACGATGAATAAAATCCTTTTCCCTTCTCCACAAAACTGTGAATTTTGGTTAACTTTCTAGCTCTTCCCCTTCTCCACTGAAAACTGAAAAGGTAAGGTATCACTGTCATCAATGCTTATGATAAAAAATAGCTGTATCTAGACTGGGAGAATTATGAACATGTGCCGGGAATCCATAGATTCAGGCTTCAGGTGTAATGATTCTCGTAATGGGCCTGTCCCTGGGGGGGACTCTGGAAACTAAATCTATGGAGTGTTGCAAGAGCCACTGACTCCCTGGGAATAAGGTTTCGAAGCTAAGGAAGCCTCTGTCCCTGGGTGTCTCCCCACATGAGTCTTGTTTCCTTGCAGCTTAACTGTCACATGCAGTCAAAGACAATAGTTTCTTGGACAGTATTACCCTGCTGGCAACAGTGATTTCTGTCCTATATACACCTAAATTAATCTTATGCCAAGTGTGGTTTATGGTAGTCTTATGGGTCAAAAGTTTAGCTGCACAAAGGAAGATTCCTGGTGGGCAGTAATAGACTATGCCCACTGAGTAAAATTTTAAATTAAAAGGCAAAACCTACTTAATTTGCATTAATTTTATTTCTAGTGAGTTAACCCTTTTCTACATGTTTATTCATTAATTTTTCTTTTGTAAGTTCTGCTCATGTCCTTTATCCAATCATTTATTTACTGGGGTCTTAGTTCAAGAAGAGGTTTTTGATAATAAGAAGCAGTACAGCACAGTGGTGAGAGAGAGGATTCTGAAATCAGAGATAGGGGTTCAAATCCCAGGGCTGCAAAGCAGAAGCCGTATGGCTTCAGGTCCTTTATTTAGTCCTCTGGATCTGGTTTCCTCATCTGTAATGCTGGAAAAGAATAGTTCCTACAACTAAAGTTATTATAAGGGTTAGTTAAAGGGTGCAGTACATGATAAGCGTTAAGTGCTGTGCAGGAATATAATAAATACTCAAAAGATTGTAGCTACTTTTAGTGTCTATTACATTCACCAGACTATTCAAATATGGCAGAATTTTACTTCTGCAAAGCATTAGTGTATGTATGGTAAGTCTGTATTTTGCATCAGAACCTAAGAGGCTTAAACATTCTATCTTCCTCCTCTTAAAAGAAAGTTATTAGGACTTCCCTGGTGGTGCAGTGGTTAAGAATCCGCCTGCCAATGCAGGGGACACGCGTTTGATCCCTGGTCTGGGAAGATCTCACATGCCGTGGAGCAGCTAAGCCCGAGCGCCACAACTACTGAAGCCCCCTCGCCCTAGAGCCCGTGCACCACAACTACTGAGCCCACGTGCTGCAACTACTGGAGCCCGTGTGCTCCAACTACTGAAGCCCATGCACTTAGAGCCTGTGCTCCGCAACAAGAGAAGCCACCACGATGAGAAGCCCATGCACCGCAATGAAGAGTAGCCCCTGCTCGTCACAACTAGAGAAAGCCTGCGCGCAGCAACGAAGACCCAACGCAGCCAAAAAGAAGAAAAAAAAAGAAAGTTATTGATTTTCTCAATTATAATGGGTATACAGAAGCAATTCGTTGTTTGCTCAGTTCTGCAATAGTCTTTATATGTCACAGTCTTTGGCTGGCAAGAGCATCTGCAGTTCTGCTCCCCAAATCAGTGGAAGTCAGTCACAGGAACAGTTTCCCCAGGGATTCTCTGCTACCCCAGCTGCTTCTCTCACTGCCCTGGTGTACCAAATGTCATTGTATTTATATGTACAGAGAGTACCTTCTGACTTAAAGCTCTGAGTTGATAAAAACTCTGGCAGCCCTTAAAGAAGGGCTGGAATGAGGTATTCCATTACAGCTTAAGAAGCAAGCTAGGGGCTTCCCTGGTAGCGCAGTGGTTGAGAATCTGCCTGCCAATGCAGGGGACACGGGTTTGAGCCCTGGTCTGGGAAGATCCCACATGCCACGGAGCGACCAGGCCCGTGAGCCACAATTATTGAGCCTGCGCATCTGGAGCCTGTGCTCCGCAACAAGAGAGGCTGCGATAGTGAGAGGCCCGCGCACCGCGATGAAGAGTGGCCCCCACTTGCCGCAACTAGAGAAAGCCCTCGCACAGAAATGAAGACCCAACACAGCCATAAATAAATAAACAAATAAATAAATAAAATTAAAAAAAAGAAAAGCAAGCTAGAATGAAAAGGGAGAGAGACAGGACCACATGCACCCACACAATACCTGAACTTTCTCTCTTTCAAGGGTTCCATCTTGTTTCTTTCACAAGAATCCAAAGTCACATGGGTGTACTGTTCTGCTACCACATTTTCTGAAATATACAGAAAAGTAGAGATGGACATTATACACACACATATGATTTTATATGGTTATAAAGTCCAGGATTCCTTTTTACACTGACTTTCATTATAATTTCAAAACAGTATTCCATGGTAAAATGTACTAGGTTTAAAAAATGGGGAAAAAAAATCACTTTAAAAAATTCTACTGTTATATGTGAGCGTTTCAACCTTACACATCTAATCCATACAATCCTTCAAGAGAAAAGAGTCCAGAGAGCAGCAGGTCCGCCGTGGGAGGATGACCAGACCACGGGAAGTTACGGGTGGCAGTGCGCACACCCTGTCTGAGGAGAAGCCGATGCCAAGGCCATGGAGAATAAAAGGCTGAAACGCTTGTGGAGGGCAGAGATTTTGGCGTCTTTCAGTCTAACTTGCCTTATTTAGTCAGCATTTAGTTGACTGAACTGACTCAGAGTGTTACACCAGAAAGTAACCTGGCAATACTTACTATCACTCCCTTTAATTAAAAAAAGAAATCTATCTATGGAGAGACAACCTAGATAGGGCAGAAATACAGAGCATACTTCCACCAAGTGATACTAATACAATATAGAGCCAACTATTACACTAGATTAAATTTTATCAGATACTGCTTCACTGAACAGGTGCTAACACTTTTTAGTACTAGAACATTAGCTTCCATTTATACAATCAAAGGGGCAAGTACACTAAGAAAGGTCAATATTGACTTTATGAAAGACTCTTGACTGTTAAACAGATTAAGTTTTCCAAATTGAAAAGGCTTTAAATTTTTAGAATTAAAGTAGCAAGTCTGTGATAGCACTTGGCAATTGTCCAAGTTTCAACGAAATCCTCCTTTAAAATTCAGGAAAGAAATATATTTGGTTAGTACAGTAAGAAAAAATGTTTACTCCTTAGTTAAAAACTTTTAGGCCTATAGGCTCAGACTTCACATTACAATAAGCTTTCATCCAGGGGAATGAAATTCTTTTGCAGTTCTTTCACTATTGCTTCAGTGAAAACTGCTATTAAAAAAAAAAAAATGCCAGCAGTGATAGCGTTTGGCTAGTAAATTAGCAGAAAAGGGTAAAGCAGTCCCAGATCTCATAGTACAGGCACACTTCAGAGATATTGTGGGTTTGTATCCAGACCACTGCAATAAAACGAATATCACAATAAAGCGAGTCACACGAATTTTTTGGTTTCCCAGTGCATATAGAAGTTATGTTTACACTGTCTTAAGTGTGCAATAGCATTATGTCTAAAAAAACAATGTGCATACCTCAATTAAAAAACAGTTAATTGCTAAAAAATGCGAATCATCATCTGAGTCTTTAGGGAGTCGTAATCTTTTTGCTGGTGGAGGGTCTTGCCTCGATGTTGGTGGCTGCTGACTGATCAGGCTGGTGGCTACCGAAGGTTGGGGTCGCCGTGGCAGTTTCTTAAAATAAGACAACAGTGAAGTTTGCCGCATCGATTGACTCTTCCTTTCATGAACGATTTCTCTGTAGCATGCAATGCTGTTTGACAGCATTTTACCCACGGTAGAACTTCTTTCAAAATTGGAGTCAATCCTCTCAAACTCTGCCGCTGCTTTATCAACTCAGTTTGTGTAGTATTTTATATCCTTTGTTGTCATTTCAACAATCTTCACATAAAGCAACTATACTCCAATAAAAACTACTAAAAAATAAAAAAATAAAAAATAAAACAAAACAAAAAAAATAATCTTCACAGCATCTGCACCAGGAATAGATTCCATCTCAGGAAACCACTTTCTTTGCTCATCCATGAGAAGCAACTCCTCGTCCATTAACTTTTTATCATGAAATTGCAGCAATTCAGTCACACCTTCTGGCTCCATTTCTAATTCTAGTTCTCTTGCTATTTCCACCACATCTGCAGTTACTTCCTCCACTGAAGTCTTGAACCCCTCAAAGTCATCCATGAGGGTTGGGATCAACTTCTTCCGAACTCCTGATAATGTTGATATTCTGACCTCTTCCTATGAATCAGAAATGTTTTTAATGGCATCTAGAATGGTGAATCCTTTCCAGAAGGTTTTCAATTGACTGCCCAGATTCATCAGAGGAATCACAGTCTATGGCAGCTATAGCCTTATGAAATGTATTTCCTTTTTTTTAAAAAATTAATTTATTTAGGCTACATCAGGTCTTCGTTGTGGCAGGCAGGATCTTTGTCACGGCGTATGGGCATCTCTCTAGTTGAGGCGCGTGGGCTTGGTTGCCCCACAGCACGTGGGATCTTAGTTCCCTGACCAGGGATCAAACCTGCGTCCCCTGCATTAGAAGGCAGATTCTTTACCACTGGACCACCAGGAAAGTCCCTGAAATGTATTTCTTAAATAATAAGACTTGAAAGTCTAAATTACTCCTTGATCCATGGGCTGCAGAATGGATGTTGTGTTAGCAGGCATGGAAATAATCTCATTGTACATCACCATCGGAGCTCTTGGATGACAAGGTCCGTTGTCAATGAGCAGTACTATTTTGGAAGGAATCTTCTGAGCAGTATGTCTTAACAGTGGACTTAAAATATTCAGTAAACCACGCTGTAAACAGATTTGCTGTCATCTGGTTTTGCTGTTCCATTTATAGAGAACAGCCAGAAAAGATTAAGCATAATTCTTAAAGGCCCTAGGACTTTTGGAATGGTAAACAAGCATTGGCTTCAACTTAAAATCATCAGCTGCGTTAGCCCTAACAAGAAAGTCAGCCTGTCCTTTGAAGCTTTAAAGCCAGACCTTGACTTCTCCTCTCTGGCTATGAAAGTCCTAGATGGCAACTTCTTCCAATAGAAGGCTGTTTCATCTACTTTGAAAACCTGTTGTTTAGTATAACCACCTTTATTAATGATCTTAGCTAGATCTTCTGGATAACTTGCTGCAGTTTCTGCATCAGCACTTGCTGCTTCACCTTGCACTTTTATGTTCTAGAGATGCCTTGTTTCCTTAAACCTCATGAACCAACCTCTGCTACCTTCAAACGTTTCCTCTGCAGCTTCCTCACCTCTCAGCCTTCATAGAACTGAAGAGAGTTAGGGCCTCGCTCTGGATTAGGCTTTGGCTTCAGGGGATGTTGTGGCTGGTTTGATCTTCTATCCAGGTCACTCAAACTTTCTCCATATCAGCAATAAGGCTGTTTTGCTTTCTTATCATTTATATGTTCACTGGAGTAGCACGTTTAATTTCCTTCAAGAACTTTTCCTTTGCATCCACATGGTGAAAGAGGCCTACCTTTTGGCCTAACTGGACTTTCGACATGCCTTCCTCACTAAGCTTAATCATTTCTAGCTTTGGATTTGAAGTGAGAGATGTGCAACTCTTCCTTTCACTTGAACACTTAGAGGCCATTGTAGGGTTATTAACTGGTCTAAATTTCAATATTGTTGTGTCTCAGGGAAGAGAGAGGCCCGAGGAGAGTGAGGAAGACAGGGAACGACCAGCGGGTGGAGCAGTCAAGGAACACACACAACGACCACTGATTAAGTTCACCATCTTCTGTGGGTGAGGTTCGTGGCACCCCAAAACAGTTACAACAGTAACATCAAAGACCACTGACAGCAGATCACCATAACAAATATAACAGTAAGGAAAAGTTTGAAATATTGCGAGAATTACCAAAATGTGACTCAGACACAAAGTGAGTAAATGCTGCTGGAAAAATGGCGCCAATAGGCTGCTTGACACAGGGCTGCCACACACCTTCAATTTGTAAAAAAAAATCCAGTATCTGCGAAGGGCAATAAAGTGCAATAAAACAAGGTATGCCTGTATTTATTTTGCAGGATGGTATTTAATAGGTAATAATTATCTGTATTCAATAACTGTGTCATTCATTAAGCTTCAGTTCATATGTATAAAGATCTTTGATATGAGAATGTTATGTTTGGGGAAAATGAGGACCATCTGTGAGTTTTATCAGATCACTAAAAAATTTTTAAATATGATTTTCTGAGTATAGTACTTGGCTACATCTCTAAAGTAATAAAATTTGTAGATACATATCAAGGATTAAAATTTGCTGTTTGTTACTCTTATCAAATTAGAAAATAAAATGTTCATATTTTTAACATTCAAGTCTGTCTGTAGTGGCTATTTTGTTTGTTGTAAAACATGAAATAAAGCTATATCCCACACAAATGGGTTGGACTTTGTATCTTTGCCTTTAAATGCTTCTACAGATTTTTCTCCCGTTCTACCTATAATCTAAGTTATTAAACTTTTAAAATGCACATAGACTTTAGAAAGACATTATGCCAAAACCAAAAACCATATATGTAATAATACAGTGAATGGATTTTAAGTTTCCTCTTTATGATTTTCAAATTTTCCATTTAGAATTTTCAAGAAGAAAACTATAATAGTAAAAGAACTGAAGTTGGCAGAAGACACTAAGATAGTGTAAGGCACACCTTTATCTTCTAGAGGGTGCACTGAATCCACCGGAAGTCTGTGGAAGGGCGTAGATGCCAGCTGTGCAGCAGACGTAAAGTCTCCCGGGCTCTTGGGACTGGGCGCCAGGGTTTTGTTGCAGCGGACACCCCACACGGTTGAATCATCCAAAAACTCGTCAGTGTGAGGTACTTCCTACAACGAAAGATGAACGGAAAAAAAGCAGCAATCTCCTTGTTTCATAGATGTAATTTAACACATTAATACTTTTTAAGATTCAAAAAAATGAGGAATTTTAATTTTTTCGAAGAAATGGATGTAACCCCTGACTAACACAGAGCCAAGGACATCGTGGGTCTGTTCTTTTCCCCAGAACTGGGACACTTCATCTTTAGCACACTCCAGTGGAGTTATATCACATGCAAGAGTCACGTTTTGTTTACCGATTTTTACTTTTTTTTAAAAAAGGTTTATCATTCATTTATTTTATTATTTATTTTTGGCTGCATCAGGTCTTAGTTGCGGCAACGGGATCTTCATTGTGGCACGCGGGCTTCTCTCTAGTTGTGGCATGAGGGTTTTCTCTTCTCTAGTTGTGGTACGCAGGCTCCAGGGCGCGTACGCTCTGTAGTTTGCGGCACGCAGGCTGTCTAGTTGAGGCGCGCAAGCTCAGCAGTTGTGGCGTGTGGGCTTAGCTGCCCCGCGGCATGTGGGATCTTAGTTTCCTGACTAGGGATCGAACCCGTGTCCCCTGCATTGTAAGGCAGATTCTTTATCACTGGACCACCAGGCAAGTCCCTACTTTTCTTTTCTTTTTTTAATTTGAAAAGTCTAGATTTACAGAGGAATTACAAAGATAATACATAGTTCCCATATAGCCTGTATCAAACTTCTTAGGTCTAGGAAAAATACATATGCCCCCAGTGGTTCCTCCTGTCTAAAGGGAAGGCTCTTAGAGGGCAAGGATCATATCAAACTCATTTTTCAGTTTCTATATCTATCTTAATGTGTGGTGCATAATAGATTTGCAAATAATTATAGAATAATGTTCTATAAAACTTAATTTTCACATAATATTTTATTTTTTCAGCACAGTTTTTAAAATACACCATCTCATTTGACTGGCACAAGCATTTGGTAAAATTAAAAGAAAAGGGTTGCGGGACCCATTTCATGGATGAAGCAGAGATTTACTTACATTTGGTTTTGAAGGGAACCTCCACATCGAGCGTTCTCCAAAGGTCCTGGCTCCTGTGGGCTTATTTTTAGGCTGTGGTAATCTAAGGAGAGATTTGCAAAATTACAAACAGCAAAATATGTTAAGGAAATAAATTCTACCACTTAAGTTAGAGTGTTAAAAACATTCTCCCCTTATCCTATTTAGTTAATATTTATACACATATTTCTTACTTTTACAGCAAAACTGAGTGCAGGTTGAATTAACTTGACTATGTATATAAAAGTAGATCTACAGTTACTTAAGAGAGGGTGGAAAATACAGAACTCTCTATTGCACTGAGTTTTAAGTTTTAAGGACAAAAAAAGAGTTAGGGCCGTGGCCAACAGAATGGCATGGATGCCATACGTTTTATTTCTTATTCCCAGTGCTTGGTCTAGCTACAGAACATGAATCTCTTCTATACCATGATACCTTTAGTTCACACCTCTCTTTCACGGTTTAAATTATTAATGGTGAAACTTCCTGGTGCTACCCTACTCTACCCTGATGGGGCTCAGCCTTAAAACAAATGTTCTCTGCAGTGTGATCCAACATAAGCCACTTCCTTTTCTACTTTATCAATCCTGCAAATATATACAGAGCATGTATGGATACCTGTACTGGTGAATTCATTTACAGCTAATACAATTTCAAATCTATAGGATCCCTTGGTTCTCTGATGATTTATAACCATATGGTTTCCTTTTGTAACAAATACTTTTGTTATGGAAGGACTACTTTCTTGTAACCCCCCAGAACTCTGCAGATCTGGAAAAGAACTTCAGCAACAATCTCCCGGTCATGTGGTCAAAAGGCTCATCTGTGGCAGAGCTGGGGCTGGGGCCCAGACCATTTGAGCGGCAGGTCCTGTTCTCTCACCAGCTCACCACCCTGGACTCCTGGAGGGATCTCCGCACTGTCCCTGTCACTATGGCAACATGCATCTCCCCCAGTGTTATCTTAACCAGATATTTCTTTACCCATAATTTTCTTTGTTTCCATCTTCGAACACGGGAAAAGCAGTTGACAGAGAAGAGATAATCTTATTGACTCCCCAAGCCCCAGAAGATGTTGCATTTTCTGCAAGGGTAAAAAATTGCAGTTAATTATTATAATAGGACAAAAACACTATCCTTTAGGTGCAACTTCAACTACAAATAAGAAAATGGAATAAGAGCTTACAGAAAACAACTGATGTCAGTTTTTGAAATACTAGGCAATGAGGTAAGTCACTCTGCAGTGACATGAAGGGACTATGGTCACAAGGGTTAGCACGTGAGCCTCCGGTCTTGAGTTCCTGCCACACATAAAGCAGCGTTTGCCGTTCTCCAAACACATTGCTATGGTCACTGACACTGAATAAAGTTCTCCATGTCTTTGCTTTCCTACAAGGAGGAACTAAGCTCTTAGCTCTATATTTATCTTCATCGTGATCTCCCTCTGGCTTCCAGCACAAATCCTCTGACTCTAGACAAAGGTGGGCTAGTCCTGGCTCCCAACACTCCAGCCCGAACATTCCTCTGCTGGGCAAGGCTCAAGTATCCCTCAACTACTCAGCCCTTCCTGGCCATTCCTACCCATGCGGATTTTGTCCTTCTTTAGCACTTACTATTTATTATTTTTTAAGAAACAAACCAAGTCTACGGCACACATTGAGTACCTTACCAAACAACATTGTATTTTTTATTTCACAAACTCCATGCCCTTATGTGACAAGCTAACCAAGGGCAGGACCACTTCTTGTATAATCCTTGCTATTTCTGTGGGCAACCACCCACAACGCTATCCACTTAGCAGCTATTAAACAATCTGTTATTACTTTGAAACTGGGCTTCAAATGCATCTTCATTTTGACCTAGAGATGGCCATTCATCTTTGTCATCAGAAACATCAGGAAGTGTAGGAGCCTGAAACATATTCATGATGAAACCTTAAAAGAAGAGAAATAATGGTAAACATGGCTGCAAAAGAGCTTTCATTAATTTGTTGTCAGATGCTACACATTCAAACAAAAGGCCTTACATACCTAATGCTTCTTTTGTGTGCACGGTGGGTGACGGCTGCACTTTGGATGGTGTTGCCTGAACCAGTCCCAGTGATGTGTTAGGAGTTGTGTGAAAAGAACTTGTGTTAACAACCTTCTGTGTTTCACACCCTATTAAAGAAATGGGGACAAAATGCAGCATCAGTAGAGAAATCAGAATAGCTTAGAAGGCAAATTTAAGAAACTTATTATACTTATTATACATTTGTATTATTCTTGATAATCCTCACTAAGGACTTCCATTACTACCATGCTTTCATATCTTTCATTTTTCTCTTTATAATAGTCCCACGAGGTAGGTAAGGCAAGAAGTATCCGTTTACAAAAAAGGAAATAAAAGCTCAAAGAGATTAAGTGGTTTCATCTAAGATCATATCAAATTAGCAGACTGGTCATAAATAGCCCTCTTTGCTCCACTATACCCAAGAAATAGTTAATAGTGACGTTGTATATCTTAGGATTGGCTTTCCATCTCCCTCAGCCGGGTCCCAACAATGGCGTACACGGCCCTGCACAGCCTGAGCCTCTCGGCTCCCACCTCACCTTCCTCCTCCTCCCCTGCTCCCTGCAGCCACTGGCCGCTCTGTTGTGCTCCAAACAATTCAGGGATATTCCTGCCTGAGGGCTCTGCCCTTGCTGTTCCCTCCACCTAAACCAGGCTTCCAAGGGCTGTGTGGGTGGCTCCCCCCCGTCAGGTCTCTACCCAGATATCACCTTCTTTGTGAGGGTCTTTCCCAGTTGTCCCTGAAATTTCAACCTCTGGCCCCTCCCCCACCAACAGCCACACTTCCTTTCCCCCTCTTCGTGGGTGGGGATTTCTGTCCTTTCTGTTCGTGACTGCATCTCTCACTACCTAGAACAGTGCCTGGCTTCTACTAGTGCCCAGTTAGGTCCTGGTTAAATGTAGGTGTCACTGC
Source organism: Balaenoptera physalus (assembly GCF_965194825.1). Classification (NCBI taxonomy): domain Eukaryota; kingdom Metazoa; phylum Chordata; class Mammalia; order Artiodactyla; family Balaenopteridae; genus Balaenoptera; species Balaenoptera physalus. The sequence continues at coordinate 12,617,011 of NC_138894.1, forward strand.
TTTTGCAAGTAGCTCTGCTCCCACTAAACTGTCATTGGAAAGGATGGCACAGTACATGAAGGAGTGGGGGGAATGAAGACCCAATCCATGTGTCTTACTTTATTTATAAAACTTTTATGCAAATACCTCTAACAAAGTAGTACCGAACAGAAGTATAACACTCCTAATTAAACTTTTAATCACCTTTCCTTCTTCACAACATATTAAAGATGACTCTGGTTTTAGGTTAATCTGCTGAGAAGTTTAATAAGAAAGTTTTCACAAATCAAGTTTCCAAAGGATTCCAACTAAGAAGATGTGACTGTCAAGTGAATTTCTACCTTTATTTGAAATGGTCTGGGGTTTAACTAACCCCTGCCTTCTAAGAACGGGAAAGCTGACACCCAGGTTCATTAAGGCCTGAAGCCTTCACGAACTGCAGCCACCAAACAGACCCTTGAGCGACCTGAACGAGTCTGGGCAAACAGCTTAGACACAAATGTATTATATCAATAGTTAAACATTACCTTCTTTTATCTCTGCTCCACTATGTGGCTTGAATTCATGAGTACTTTTATTCATACACCTGGAAGAGAAAACTCTTGAGACACACTAACTCTCAAGAAAGAACAGTAAAAAAATGTCAGCAATTACGAGCCTGTTGTTAAACACAGATGGGACTGCCTAGGTCTACAGTGTAAGTGAATAAGATGTTTTATGTTTTCTTTCATTTCCTTTCGAGGACAATAATTCTTACAGATAAAGGCCAGGTATTCACGTTTGCTTGACATAGTGATTCTGTACTTTAACACCCGATAATCATTCATACATGAGGTAGGGCAGGATAAGGGCTTCGCTGGTTCGAACGATCCCATTTATTACACAGGCTAAAGGGCTAACCCCCAGCTCCGGGTCTGCCGCCCAGCACCACTCTCCTGTGCTGTGATGTGGGGAAGCGCTGGCACCTTCGCTACAGGGGCCACCTCTCCCGTGATGGGCAGGTAGCCACAGTGCATTGTCCTCTAGACTTCAGCAGTTATCAAGAGGGGAAAAAATGGTACGTGAGACACTTACATCACAGTTTATTTTAAGTACAGTCGTGATAGTGGCCCTCATCTGTCTATTTAACACTGCTTCCCTTAATGAACCTGGTGAGGGTATAAAGTAAAAAGTGCAAAGCACTTTTAATCTTACAAATCCCCATTAAACTGTCATAAAAACATGAGATTTATATGAGATACCAGAGAAAGGTGCCCTTTCTCTGTCGTGGTCAGCCGTCTAGGCCACTGAGAGTGTGACGGGGGGGTCCTTTCAGTCCCTTGCCTAGGCCAAGGTCAGGGTCAGTCTGAAAGGCTTCTGACTGATCTGAATGTTCATTAGGTTAAAGAGTTTCCTAATTTTATAAGGTTCAGCTGGACACGCATCATGTCTCCGGGGGCCTGTCATTGCTGCTGCTGTGACCATCTTATTGTTGCGTAAATTAACTACGAAGAACTAATGAAGTCACAGCCCCACACAACAGTCCTCTTTTTACATACATGGTTTGATACAGGACACAGGTCTGAATTATTGTCCTAATGTGGCTGAAAAAGCATGATCATTTAAAATCTTATTTCCAGGAGAAATCATTGGTAAAAGTTAACCTTGGACATTGAGGAGAACCAGTACTTAAGAACCATAATCTGTGCCAAGGGGTTTAGCCCAAGGGGAGGGTGTGAGTTACATTGTAGCTTCTATTTTTTCTAATAGATCAATAAAATTTTTATGTTTAAAAAAGAGAGAGCACCAAAGTGACTGAAGAGGAAAATATAAACAAGCGATGCGACAATAATTGTAATTTCTGCAATCTAGGAAAATCCCTCAAAATTGGAGAAAAAACCTCCACAGCAGTGTATAGACATATTTTGGCATATTGTGTAACAGATATTAATCCCAAACTGCTCCCGGTGGAAAGACAGAAGGAATATGAGAAGAATATATGTCAAGGAACTATCTGGATTGTAATGAACCCCTACATATGTTCAGTCAAAGCCAGTACGCAAAGGCAATTTCAGTTTAACAGCTGTATATTCTTCAGCTTCAAAAAGATTGTTAAGTTTCAGTGTATCGAAAAATTTTAATTCAAGAGGGAAGTATGAAGTAAAACACATACTCAAAAAGAAACAATAAGTGAGGCTGAAAGATTTAGGGCTAATGTTTTGGTAACTTGTTTTTTCCACTACATGCCCATCTAAAAATTATTTTGAAAAACAAGACTCATCCATCATTTACACATTGCTCTTGATATTGCAGGTCACGTAAAGAAGCCGTCAGACACCATTCACATCACTATCATCTCTAGGGCTACCTTTGGCTTACCTGGCATCTTTGCTGGCCACCGTAAACATGGCATCTGTCACTGGCTGGGCTGCCAAAGGAACCTGGGGAGCTACACTCTGGGTGACGGCTGGGGACACCAAAGCAGCGGTGACAGCATTTGCCAGAAGAGGAACAACAGATGCCTCTCCGGGTTTCTCTCCTGCATTCTCTGAGGTCTGTTGATGGACAGCTGGAAGACTCGGAGCTCTCAGTTCCTGCGGGGAGCCTGTGTGTGGCCCCATACCTGCTGGATTGACCTTTCACGGTAAGCAAACAAACAAAAACAAAGCCATGAGGTCCAGACTGCTACTAATTAGGTATTACAGCTTTTCAAAGAATAGCACCTGTCTTCTTCAGTAGATTCCTTTCCTCCTGAGCCAGCTCCTTACCCCTCCAGGTATTCTGAAATGAACAGTCAACAACAAAGGCCACTCTACGCAGTGGATGCTTCTGTAGCTTCTTAACCACACACTCAACCGGCAGCTCATACTTCTAACCACTAAAATACCAACCCCAGGGCTTCCCTGGTGGCGCAGTGGTTAAGAATCCGCCTGCCAGTGCAGGGGACAAGGGTTCAAGCCGTGGTCCGGGAGGATCCCACATGCCACGGAGCAACTAAGCCCGTGCGCCACAACTACTGAAGCCTGCGCACCTAGAGCCCGCAAGACACAACTACTGAAGCCTGCGCACCTAGAGCCTGTGCTCTGCGACAAGAGAAGCCACTGCAATGAGAAGCCCGCGAAGCCCCCGCACTGCAGTGAAGAGTAGCCCCCACTTGCTGCAACTAGAGAAAGCATGGGCGCAGCACCGAAGACCCAGTGCAGCCAAAAATAAATAAATAAAATAAATAAATTTTTTTTAAAAATTAAAAAAATAAAATAAAATAACATACCAGCCCTGACCATTCATTAGTATTTAAGAACTGGCACATTTCTCTTTACTTAATTTTGGGAAAAGACTAACAATCAATGTTACCAAATGCTCATAATGGTGTTCCTTCTATTAAAATACGCTTGGTAACCATTTTCTCTTTAATGAGTAGGAAACATGAATATAAACTGCACTAACTGCCACAAAAGCATGGCTCACAGTGGGAAGGACACGGGCCCTTAACTTGAAATTTTTGCTTTTCTACTCACATGTACTTAGACTGTACATGTACATTCCTATGTTACCAAGTTAAAAGACAAAGAGTGGGATTTCCCTGGTGGTCCAGTGGTAAAGAATCTACCTTGCAATGCAGGGGATGTGGGTTCGATCCCTGGTCAGGGAACTAAGATCCCACATGCTGCGGGGCAACTAAGCCCACGCCACAACTACTGAGCTTGCACACCTCAATTAGAGCCTGCGTGCCACAAACTACAGAGCCCACGTGCCCTGGAGCTTGCGAGCCACAACTAGAGAAGAGAAAAACCAGCACACCACAACTAGGGAGAAGCCCATGCGCCGCAAGGAAAGATCCCACGTGCTGCAACTAAGACCCAACGCAGCCCAAAATAAATAAAATAAATAATAAATAAATCTTAAAAAAAAAAGACAAAGAGTTAATTTCTCACCATAGAAAAGTATTCTCACTAATTGTTAAGAAAAGCACCAAATATCTAGGGCAAGAATAGTTATTTCACAGACAAATGGACAAAATATAAAAAGTTTATTCTCACTAGTCATCAAAAAAGATAATTAAAAATGACCTATACCATTTTCTCACTTACCAAATTAGTAAAGATTAAAAGTAAACATAATATTAATTTCTGAAGAAATACATTAAAAAAATAATAGACTTTCTCCACCAGTTATCAAAACATACAACAATACTATAGTAAACACACAATATGGAATGATCAAGAAGAAACCTATTGACTAAAACAAAGAGACAGCTATTTTAGAAATGGATCTTATACGTTAAAAATTCAGTATGTGATAAGATATTTTTAACCAATAGGGAAAGGCTGAGCTGGTAAATAAATGATTTAGGGACAAATGAAGATCCATATGGCAAATACATCCTTATACCACTCATATACAGACATAAGTTCATCAACAGAGGCTTCTGGTTAAAGGCAGTGGCTTAAACACGTGCTTTATCATCCACGTCCTCCCAAAACCTCACCAAATGACAGTAAAGGAATCCTAACACCTAGAACAGCAGCTGGAGGAGGCTGATCTCCAGAGAAGTTCAGAAATTTGAACACATCTCAGGATGGACGTGAAGGTGGAGCTGAAAACAGGAATGTGGCCACAGTAAGTCTGTAGAAAAAACAGGTCCTGAGACCCATTCTTGCAGGTGCGTGCTGGCTTCTCAACACAAACTAAAGAAATCATTATATTTGAATTTTCATTAAATAATACAGTCATTGTACCCCCCCAAAAAAAATCAGAAAAAGGATTATATACGCTAATACTTAAGTATATAAGTATGTGCCTACACACACACACATGCACACACACAAACACACTACACATTCTGTTCTGTAACTTCCTTTCTCATTCTACATTTTGAACATCTTTCTGGGTTGGTGTTGAGAAGCCCAGTGTCATTCTGATTCTTGGCTCTTTAAGTGTGACCTCTATTGTCGCTGGAAGTGTGTTGGATTGCCTTTTCCCCCATTGTTGGGGGGAAAATAATTCAGAAAGCTAGTAACTAAATTAACATCAGAATTAACTCTAAAACTAGAGCACACAGAGGACAAATAGAAACAGAAATTCCTGTACTGGGCATGGGAAGCGTCGGCAAGGAGCACACACACCTCAGACCTCCCCTGGGAAGAGGGCAGGTTCTCATGTGATGTCTCCACCACTTGGTGCAACTTCTTATGAAGCTCATCCATTTTCTGTTTTAATAGTTGTTCTTCAAAAGCATTTGCTTCTTTCCTTTTCATATAATGCCTGTCTTCATTAACTTTAGGAAAGAGAAAATATGGTTTGCATGTGAAATTTAAATTCAGGTCATCAGAGGAATCCATGCAAAATCAGTAAAAGGTTATTTTTAAGATGGCAAATTTTTTACTAGTCTTTTCCATGTGTGTTAGGTTATTAGAACTGAAATATGTATTACTTTTCAATTATCATTTTTACCTTCCCCTAGCACAGTTACTTTTAAGTTCAGGGCATGTAAGTTATAAAAATTTACATGATGAGCAACAAAAATATTTGGTAATAGCATGGTATGATACTAAGCACTGCTTGTAGAACAATCATGACTGTGCAAATCATTTGAAAATGGAACAGTTTTTAAAAGATTTAAATCTCTAGGTGCTTTCTAAGAAGGAATAAGAGTAAAGTGCACTGAAAGGTCAGTGTGTCAGGTACACTGCTCTTGGTCCCATTTCCAATAACTGGTTAACATAACCACATCACGTACAAATCAAACCGTCCAGCTCAGAATTTAGCATCTGTGCAAGGAACAAAAGAGTCCTCCACGAGTGTCAATCGACTGTCCTCTCAGTTGTCAACCAAAAGAGAAATAATGAATGAACAAAAAGTGGCCTACAGAGTGGGCACAGCACAAATACTTAGATGGTGTAAAAGCCCTGAGTAGGACAGAGGTTCATTTTCCTCTGAGGTCCACATTGCTACAGCAAAGGCAAGTGCCAACACTGGTATTAACATTCAGTTCTCCCTGGGGAACAAAGCTTGATCCACTGTACAGCACAGCCATGAATAACATGGCACTTTCATCAGAGGACTCCTGAATGTCTTATTTACAGTAGTTGCAGATCTTGAAAAATCTCAACTCCAGTTCCTAACTTAATCCTTTCACAGTCCAAATAACGGACCCAGAGGTTTAGAATTGCTAGATAAAGAAGTTCAAATCTGTACAGATATTATTTGAAAGGTTAAAAATATCTACTTCACTAAAAGCTAAGGCAACACTGGTGTGGATATCTATCTCCTTTAGTGCTGTTTCAACCCCGAGTTTTGTTGTCAAAAGACACCACTTTATTAGCCTTTGGACAAATGTGGTTGCTACACTAGTATTAAACAAAGATTTTTAGGCTCCTGACAGGATGAGCTAGAGACATTTTTCTTGCAGATTCTTTCAGTATAGTCAATTATCTGCTAAAAATGTAATCACTCAGAGATGAGGATTATGTTAAGTGACCTAGGATAGCTCAGACTGTAAGACTGCAAGTACCCCATTGTTCATGCTTTCTCCGTTGATTGTATTTCTGGGCTCTCAGCTCTTCAAAGGAAAACTCTGACTCTCCACGAATAAGCTTCTCCTTGCAATACATGACAACCTGCTGAACATCAGCTTTGGCTGCCACAGGTGGGTGTGCAGAATATCCTGATTTAGAAATCATGATCACCCTTTGTTCCCTAAAATGGGGAAAATACATTATTTACAACAGTGTACTGAAGCAGCTCTTGAAGGAAACTAAGTAATAGATGAATGCACTGATTGTACTTGCATATTCGACTCTTTATCACAAGCTGAAGATGTTACTCCAGAAAGTTCTGAACCCTAGAAAGACAGAAAAGAAACACAAGCACTCACTTATCTGGAAAGAATCTATCATCCAAATTACTTCACAAAACAATATGAAAACACTTGAGGGGGTCTCTGAATCATCGAGTAGATTTGTATATGTCCTTTCAAGTTACAATTAATATCTGAAGCCTAGGTTTGCATTATTACTTTTATGATAACTTTTGCAACTAGAGTCCGATAAGAAAGCGATTTTAAAGTATCTGCTTGGTAGTCGAGAAGGGCACTTACTTCTCTTTGATACATAGTCCAGGAGCTGAGCCACAGCACCTACGTGTAATGAGTTTAACATTCCAAATAGCTACATTTAAAAAAAAAAATCATTAAAATTTTCTTCTGGTACTATTCTATGTTGAGGAGTCTCCAATGCTAGCATTCATTCACTAGACAAGTATTTACTGAACATCTCATACGTGTCATGTCCTGAGCTAGGTCCTGGGAAGTGACCATGAACAAGACTCAACTCTGCTGCCTAGAAAATTACAGTCGGGCCAACAGGAAGCAATAGGACTGGCAAACATGAGTAGGATGTAAATTGGGATCATCTGAGTATCTGTCAAAGTTGGAAATTCATATTCTACATCAGGAATGTGCTACATTAATAAAACCTGCACATGTGTACTACGAACAGAGGCATTTCCATGGGATTTAGCTTAGAGGAGGTCCTTAGCAAATTTTGAAAGAACAACAGTACTATGAAGAGGAAAGATGCTGGGAAGCAAGGAAAGAGCGTTTTCACAGGCTAATAAGCCATCAGGGCAGAAGAGCCACCTTGCCCCACTGCAATGGCAGGGAAAGGTGAAGTTATTTATTGGTTGGTGGCAGAAACGGACAGACATCATCTGACGGCTTCTGCTGTTTCCCTGAAATAGTATTTTTGCCAGTTCCTGAGGAAGAGGTTAGAGGTAGTCAGGTCTCAAGTTTGAGGAGAGTAAAAAGAAGTGTAAAATCATAATAATTTGGCATTAGAGAGTAAAATGGGAAACATAAGTGATATGTAAAACATAAAGAGTGAACTGGGAAATTGGAAGCATAACTGCCGGGGAGTAGTAAAGCCCTGGCTGAGGTTATGGTTCAAAGCCAGGAGTGTTTTAGGTGGGCTCAGGTGCCTCCACGTGGGTGTGACCCACGGTAGGGAATCCTGGGCCTATGCAAGGGAGCCCCACAGAACAAAGGAGGAGAGAGGCTGCTGGGAGGAGGCGAAGACAGGAGGTCATGGAGCAGGGGTCCCTAGGCCAGACAATGCAGGAGGTTATGATCAGTGAGTTATTTTAAATTTAATATTTGAGGTGAGCAGTGGTGGATGACGACAGGCCCGCAAAGGTGCCACAGGCACAGGTGGCTGACATGGAGGTTAGAGTCTTGGGAGACAAGGTCAAAGAAATGAGATGCCCAAGTAGCTGTGGAAGGCAGCTGGATGACCGTTCCATACCCTTCCCAGTTCCCACACGAACTACAATCATTATTATTACCTGATTCTTAGAAATGCAGCCTGAGTTATTTCCTGGATTGGATTTTGATGTTACCAGTTGGTTTACAATCTGAGCATTATGCAGAGGTTCTGAGGTTCTTGCTATGAGGGGAAAAAGATGAAATAAAAAAAAATAAGGGTAAAACCATATTAAATAAAATTATTACAAATACATTCCCTTGATCTTTCAATAAGTAGCATTAAAAAATAAACTCATTTACACTGTCTCAGAAAGTGCAACTAAAATACTTTATAAATAAAAGAAATATGGTAGAGATAGCTTTCTAATCAACTCAAAATGCCCAAGAAAGTCCCTGAAAGACATGTAAACTCTAGTTATTTTAAACAACAGGATAGTCAGTGCTTAATGCTAGAATGTAATCTATTATTTCTAAAAAGAAAAAAAAATACTACATTTCTTTAAAAGTTGCATTAAACACATTTGATTCAATTCAGAACAGATTCACTTCAGAGTAGGTATTGTCCTCTATGTGGGGCAATTTTTATTTTTATTTTTATTTTTCAAAAATCCTAAAAGTACAATGAAATCACCAAGTTTGTGTGTGTGTGTGTGTGTGTGTGTGTGTGTGTGTGTGTGTGTGTTGGAGGGGGGTTTCTTTTAAAGTGCGATGACAGAGCCCCTGCTCTGCTATTTATCAGGCATTATTATTATCAGAGCACCATCCCTGTTATCTAAGACAATATAATCAATAAACAGTGGATGGATTTGTTTTTTAAGGAAAACAAAAAAAAGGTAGTGAAAATCAGACTAAATTACCAACATCTTGGACATTTTAGAAAGCATTATTTACCTTGAGTTGGCAAATGGGTTTCGTTGAGGCGTGTCTGAAACAACCTAAAAGACAGCAATAAAGGCATCAATATAGATTATAATTTACAGTTCAATATATATTATATTAAAGTGAAAACTAGGGACTTCCCTGGTGGCACAGTGGGTAAGAATCTGCCTACCAATGCAGGGGACGCGGGTTCGAGCCCTGGTCCGGGAAGATCCCATGTGCCATGAGCAACTAAGCCCATGTGCCACAACTACTGAGCCCACGTGCCACAACTACTGAAGCTCGTGCGCCTAAAGCCTGTGCTCCACAACAAGAGAAGCCACCGCAACGAAGAGTAGCCCCTGCTCATCGCAACTAGAGAAAGCCTGCGCGCAGCAATGAAGACCCAAAGCAGCCAAAAATAATTAATTAATTATTTTTTTTAAAAAAGTGAAAACTAAACATGATAGACAGCTTACTATAAGCTAGTAAAGACTGAGGTTAAGAGAGAATGTAGGGCTTCCCTGGTGGCGCAGTGGTTGAGAGTCTGCCTGCTAATGCAGGGGACATGGGTTCGAGCCCTGGTCTGGGAAGATCCCACATGCCACAGAGCAACTGGGCCCGTGAGCCACAATTACTGAGCCTGCGCATCTGGAGCCTGTTCTCCGCAACAAGAAAGGCCGTGATAGTGTAAGGCCCGTGCACCGCGATGAAGAGTGGCCCCCGCTTGCCGCAGCTAGAGAAAGCCCTCGCACAGAAACGAAGACCCAACACAGACAAAAATAAATAAATAAAATAAAATAAAATAAATAAAAAAAAAAAAAAGAGAGAATGTAAAGTTGAATTTTAGAGTTGCTTCAAAATCAAAAAAAAAAAAATTCTGGGATTGTCTTCATAACCAATACACTTATATTAGAAAAATTCCTCCTTTTGCCTCGTTTATGTTAGTGTTTCTTAAATTCATATAACAAACATACCCTCCTTCTGAGGGTATCAAGTATGTACATGTTACAACATGGGGTGTTCGAACTCTCTATTTTAGGCATTCTCTACATCTGGAACATATGAAAAGTATAATGGTTTGAAGAAAGATGTTAAAGTACAAAACTATTTTAAAAAGCAGATATATTACTGTTCATGCTGTGAGGACTTCTTAAACATGTCATTTCATGCATCTTTGCATGTTAATTAACCTATCAAGTAATATGCAACCTCCAAGCCCGACATTTTTGGGTGATATGAGGAGGGGTGCACAGTATGAAGAGACTGAGAGATGTACAACCAAATGCAGACAAATGCCGATGTTGTTTGACTCAATTCAAACAAACCAACGGTTTAAAAAAAAGGCAAAAAACAAAAACATTTTACATAATGAAGAATAGCTGAAAAGTAGATGATATTAAAGAATTACTATTCATTTTGTTAGGTGTGAAAATGATGTAAGGTTCTGTAAGAAATCACCTTTTTGAGATGTTTATGGAAGTGTTTAGGGTAAAATATTTTGCTGTTTTGGATCTGCTTTAAATCCTTCAGCACAGGGACTTCCCTGGTGGCGCAGTGGTTAGCAGGTGATGCAGGTTCGAGCCCTGGTCCGGGAAGATTCCACACGCCGCGGAGCAACTAAGCCCATGCGCCACAACTACAGAGCCTGCACTCTACAGCCTGCGTGCCTAGAGCCCGTGTTCCGCAACAAGAGAAGCCACCACAATGAGAAGCCTATGCACCGCAACAATGAGTAGTCCCTGCTTGCTGCAACTAGAGAAAGCCTGTGTGCAGCAACAAAGACCCAACGTAGCCAAAAGTATATAAATTAATTACTTAATTTAAAAAAAATCCTTCAGCACAGCATGATCAAATATTAATAATTATTAAAAGCAAGTGATAAGTAAATGCGGGTTCATTATATTAACTTTTCTTTTTTTAACGCATACTTGAAAATTCTCATAATAAAGTTTAAAAAGAGCATGCGCACTGGAGCAAAGTTGAAAACGATGAGTGTATTAAGAGCCGGCAAGGGGTGCAGTGAGACAAGCTGTCTCTATGCTGCTAGACAGAGACAGCAGAAACCTGTACCACCTTTTGAGAAGGGAATTTGGTTACATGTACCACAAGCCTGAACACTCTTCATACACCCTTTGACTCCATAGTTTCAATTCTGAGAATCTATCAGAAGGAACCAGATAATAATAAGAAATACATTAGGAAATACTTTTATGATGAAGAAAAAAGACCTTGACACAGGGCTGCCTATGTACGTAAAACACGCCTGCAATCCTGTTACAAGTGGAGAAAAAAATGAGAACTAAAATTGACGGGTTTCTTCTGCTTCTTTAGTTTTCTGTATTAGGGTATATATAAATAACACCCTAAATGAGGTGTATTTAATCACTGAAAAAGTTAAAAATTGTGAAAAACAAAGTTATTCATTAAAATATTCATTATGTTGTTATTTATAAAAACCAAAATGTTGGAAACAACTTTAATGTTCCATTGGAGAACAATTAAATTATGACATAACTCTGCGACAGACTTCACAACCACTTTATAAGTAGTATAAAAGTGCATAATTTCTTAAGAGCAGTATAAAGCTCAGTACATACAACCAGACATACAGTATGGTCTGCTATAAAAATACACAGACACTAAGGCACACACATCGGCATCGGAAAAGATATTGGAAGGAAGTGCACAAAAATGTTAACAGTAATATTTCTGGGCAGCTTTTCTACTATTCTATATATCCACATTTCCCCCAATGAGAAGGATTTCCCTGTACAAACAGATAACAATAAAAATCTTGTAAGAGCAAACGTTGCATTTCAAGGTAGGAGACACTGCGTGGAGTTTTATTTTCAAACTACCTGTACTGTTGCTGCAGCAGCTCTCTAGGTTCAGCCTGGTTCTGAATTCCTCTCCGAAAAATGGCACTGGCGTGCTGCCGCTCCCCCTGGCCTTCCAGATGCCCAGCCCAGGCTACGTACAGAGGAGCTGACAGGGTCCCAATCCCATGGTTGTACAGAAACTCAAAAAACTGATGAAGGTCACTGTTGCACTCAGCCTGCAGAAATCCAAAGCAGACAGACATGAGAACAAAGGCACTGCCAGTCTCAGTGCGGCCGAGTCCAGCCAGCCCTCAGCGTTCGTCTTCCTGGAGGCCTCAGGATGTACTGTGCAGGGGAAGGCCTGTGTGGTCCTCCGATGGCAAGCCTCAAAGTTAAGCTCGTTCCTTTCCTTGACATTCAATGTCCCCAGATAACCCACGTTATTTCCCAAGACAGCAGGTTCTGTAACGTAGTATATAAAGTTATACTTGTTCAAGCTCCACAGGCTTTCTCTAATCCTCATATTTTGAAACTTAGTGAACAAATCCCTGTTTATCTATTCCGTTCATGATTTTATTACTAGAAATCACACCCCCGAGCCTTTATTTCAAGATTGAAGAGACCCAGCCTAACCTGAGGTGGCCTTCTCCTTTTAGTACTAAATTTCATTTCTGAGAGTTAATGTTTTCTTAATTATTCGCAATGAACTTAATTTACTCCCAGGAACCCACTGGGAGTGCCTGCTTATCTCCCCTTCCCCAAGCATGCTTCTCATCCAACGAACCTTCTTTTAATCTAATGGTTTCTACCTCGTGTTGTCACATTTCAGACTTGATACACAGAGAAGGAGGATTTTAAAATTAAATCACTGATTCCACAGTACAGAAGCCAAAAGGTTGTAAAATACGTGTCTCTGGCCATACAACTTAAAAAAAATTTATGAAAGGTAAGGTATCAGAATAAAAGACAGTCTAAAATGATCTTCAAATCTGGGGTAAAAAGCAAAAGGACAACATGACTAGAGATGTGGTTATACATCTGAAAGTATACTTACAAATTTTAAACAATAATTGATGAATCTTGGGTCATTGTGGTATCTCTTCTTATCTAAAAATTCCTTCATTAGATGCTCTAATAAAGTTGTCAAATATTCTTTATTCTCAGGAAAATTCTCTTCTACCCATCGCATGTAACTAGAAAAAATACGGATAATACTAATTTTTCAGGGCAGCATATATAGTTTGTTTACAGAAAAAAAAAATAAACAAAATGCTAACCTTTCCCATTCACCAAGCGGGTCATCGCCCTTGTAGCTCTGCATATGGGCTTCGAACATTCTAGAGCAGAGAAAAATAGGTACATGGGATTATTAGGAATACTTCCTAAAAGCAAAAGATATATTTTATATTTGTCATTTATACACCTTAAAATAGAAATTTTCAATATCAATTCAAATGCTATAATAAAAATGAAAACAGCATTCCCTCAGAAGTCAGAAAACTCGGAAGCAGTCAGTGTTTCTTCAGAAGAAAGTAAGACACAAGGCCCCTGAGGTAGCCCTATAAAGAAGCAGCTAAAGGAAGGTCCCCAGGTCTATCCCCAAGAGTCTCCTCCTTCTCCTCTCACTGATTCCCGACGTCACCACCACCACCACGAGGGGCAGCACCCAGAAGTTTGCTGCTCCTCCTCCTAATGTTGGGCCCCAGGCACGGCACTGACCCAGACCCCTCCCCTTGCTGCTCAGGAGCTTGGCTGGAAGACCTGAAGAGGGCTTGTGCAGGGTGCGCGACAGCCCAGGGTCCCACCAATCAGGGCTTCCAGATACAGTCTGCTTTCTGGGCCTCAGTGGAACACAACGTCCCTGAGGAAGAACACACAATGGCAATGCTCAGAAGTCAGTGGCTATAGCTCCCTGAGAACTCTGCTTGGCCCGACCTCCGTGTACCCAACCACAGCTTAAAAAAAAAAAAACAACCAAGCAAAGCAAAGTTCTCCAGGGGCCCCTAGGTGCTAGTGCGGTAAACAAACAAACAAAAAGAAAACTGTAAAATATTGTCAGGTGACATTAAGCACATAGGAAAAAAAACTCAGAAGATGGGAGAAGGGGTAAGAATGTGACAGGACTTACTATTTTTAGGTAGAGTGGTCAGGGAAAGAAAGCCTGCCTCTCTGAGGGGGTGACATTTGATCGGTGCCAGGGATCCAAGCAGCTGTGTAAGTACGCTGAGGTAGGAGAAGGGTGGGGATGACAAGATCTCATTTGCATTTTAAAACGTGCATTCTGTCTCTCCAAGTGAAGAAGCGGGTGGGGGATGAGAATAGAAGGTGGAAACCAGTTAGGAAGCTACTGCAGACCCCCAGTGACAGGGTGGACCATGGTGGGAACAGTAAGTGTGGAATTTGGGTGTTCTGGAGAAAGAAACAATGAGACTTGCTGATGGGATTGCACACTGGGTAAGAGACAGTCAAGCTAAGGAACACTCCTAGGTTTCTATCAGAGATGCTACATAACTTTCGTTACATGACTTTTTTCAGGGGTAGGGAAAAAAGGTTTGAAAGTTATACTTTCTTCTAGCTCTTGTACCTCAAGATACAGATGAAATCAATGTTTCTTATGACTCAAAATCCAGAAGCCACAAAAGAAAAGCTAGATGAAGTCAACTACATATAAATTAAAAGCTTCTATATGTCAAATAAACAAAAGAAAACACGAAGCAGAGTCAAAAGAGAAATGATAAACTGGGATAACTAAACAGAGCTTCTAGAAGTTGGGGGGAAAAAACCAAACCCAACCCAATTTAAGAAATGAACAAAAGGTATTCCACAGAAATATACTCAACCTCTCTCATAAGAGAAATTCACCTCACTGAGATACAACTTCTCACCCACCAGACTGCAACAATGTGACAAGTGTAGTGGGGAAGCAAAGGAAACAGGCACTCCTACAACTTGCTTGCAGGTGGGAGTGTACACAGTCCCTGCCAGGGCAATTGGTAATAAGATCTACCAAAATTCCAGATGGATTTACTTTTGATCTAGCAAACCCACTTCTGGGAATCTAGAGGACAGATATATGCAAAATGTCACGTGTACAAGATTTTTCACTGCAGCACGATTTGTAATAGCAAAATATTGTCCACAACCCAAGTATCCATCAATGGGGGACTTTTTAGATCAATTGTGGTACATGAAATATCACATAGTTGTAAAAAAGAATGAGAAAAGAATCTATGGATTGATAGAGTGAAATCTCCAAGGACAGTGTTAAGCAAAAAAAGCAGTGTGTACACTCTGCTACATTTTATGTGCAACAAAGGCAGGAATTGTACACACGCGTACATATATGTATATAGATATGTTCATATGTTATTATAATATAAATATTTATATTTGCAAAATAAATATAAAAATAAGCTAGAAAAATGGTTACATATGAGGGAGTGGGAGAGCAGTCAAGTATAGAGCGCAGTGAACAGTTTTCTAAATCTTTTTTTAACCATGTAAATGTAGTACTTATTTTTAAAAGTTAAAAAGTCAAAATGAGGTCGGAAATACCTGATTTCTTTTTTAAAATGGGGGAAAACGAGCCTCTAATATCGAAATCCTTTGCAGGCTGGGCTAAAGAAAAAGTCTTAAGGCAAACAAATTTTTGTTTTGACAGCACTTAACCACCTGAGTCTTCGGATCCCCAGAGAGTTAAGATTACCTCGGTGCTGATAAAACTAACCAGTTTTACTTCCTGTCGCATATGGTTTAAGTGTTTTAAATACTTTTGAAACAGTCTGGATAAATCACCTAAGTCATACAAATAAAAAGCAAAGGCGTGGGAATTTTAAAAATTGTTAGCAGGCTGACATAAATGACGATAAACATAAGGGAACATTTTTCCCCTTAAAGTGCACATTATTCAAAGACTTTTAAAAATTGACTGTGGGATTACGGGTTAAAGCAATTTTAAGTTCTCTCTCTTTCGCAGAATTTTAAAATGAGTGGCTTTGAAAGTTTCTCATGAAACCTACATGTAAGTTTTAGTTTTTTGTTGGGTTAGACGTTTTACTTCCACAGCGGCGATCTGCCCAGCGCGGATTCCTTACAAAGAATCAAGGAGCGCTGAGGGCCTCAGGAACCGTCCAAATCCCCCCAAACTGCCACTCAGGCCGCAGCTCGGCCTCAGGGCCGGGGTCTCAGCGGAGAGTCCCGGCTACACGGTGCGCGGTCCTTTCCACGGCTCCCTAGTGGCCCACAGCCCAGCTGGGATGGGGTGGGGGTGGGTGGGGTGACGGTGGGAGGGGACAAACTCCGGAGCCAAGGAAAGGGGTTGGGAAGGGCAAAGGGAGGCAGGTCTGGGGCGGGCCGGGCCGGGGACCTGCAGACCACCAGGCCCGAACCCAGGTACCCCAGCCCCTTGGCTGCCGGCAGCTGGGGATCACACCCCCACCCGTCCCCTCCCACAGACCCACACTTACTGAAAAACATTTTCCGGGTTATCCATGGCTAGAGGACGCGAGCCAGCAGCAGCCCCACCTGCGCTGCCAGCGAGGAGCCGCCGCCAATTCGAATCTCCCGCGCAGCCGCAGTCGCCACGCCGAGCGTTTGCAAGGCGCCTGACCATTGGCCTCGGCTGCAGATGGGCTGGCCAATCGCCGGGGCCGTTGCCGGGAGACCAAGCCCCGCCTCCATCCCGCGCGCCGGCCTCTCCTTTCAAGTCCCGCAGCCATGTTGAACCGAAAGCTCGCGGGGTCTTGAGCGTGGGCTGGGATTCGGGGTGCGGCGTGGTGAGGGCGTCCTAGGTTGGCTCAGGAGTAGGGAATGGGTTTTTTTTCCTTAGCTGTCCAAGCTGCAACTGGCTTACATGGTTACACGATTAAAGCATCATCCCAGGGAAGGTATCGTAGGAGAAAAAAAACTAACTTGAGGTTCCCGAGGTGGAAAAAATTGTGCCTCGGCCCTTGGGTCCGGAGAGTCGTGCCTCTTCCCAATAAACCAGAATCGTTATGTCTGGTTTATGGAAAAAAGAAAATTAATCCCGTTTGTAGAGTCGAGACTTGTTTGAGGTCGCAGAGTTCTGGGGGAAATGCCTGCCTTTGGCTTAAGAGGTAGGCAGGTGGGGTGAAAACGGAACCCCGCCGAGTGGCACACCTCCCGGTTTCCCGCAGTTTTCTGTTCCGCGTCCTTGCTGTAAAGAAAGAACTTAGATGCTGAAGCCCGTGAAATTTCGGTTCCAGACCCTAAAATGCTGTGGCAGAGAGCTAGGGAGTGAGTCATGAAAAGCCCAGGGAAGAACCTAAGTGGGTTTTAGCTTAGTGGCTATAACGTGAGGGCATGTGGGTAGGCACTTCAGGGTTAGTTATGTAAATTATATTGATATATGGCAAATGAAAGCGATGGGTTGGTACCCTTGGAGACCTCCAGGCTTGATTTAACTGATCTGAAAGGCTGTGTGGACAGAGTAAATGAGGGCTCAAGGGACTGGGAGTTGTTCCTGCCTCCAACTGGTAATTAAAGAACGGAAGTTTGGATAGAGTATAGAATGGCGGCCGGAAAGCTTTCACCATCTTCCGTGGAACTAGAAGCTCTGGAGACCGAGGACGTATGGATTGGAAAACCAAAAATGAAGAGACCTCTTTGTCAAGGAGTCCAGATGTCTACGAAGACATATGTAATACGCTGATGCTTCTACCTGAGAGTGAGTTGTCAAACAGTCAGCCCAACCTTCTCTGCCCCTTGGTCTTTTAGTAACTTCCCATTCTACTTCTCAAGGTTCTTTCAAGAGCCACTTAACAATGCAAGTAAAATATAAAGAGCTATTCATGTGATTACCTTCCTTTTAGAGAAGCTGTGTGGATATTTTGCTGTCTTAGGGCCCTTAAGTTAAATACCTTTAAAAAAAAATTAGCTGCTTTTGGAAATCCTGATGCCCTCAGAGTCCAGAATTTCTTTCAGGGCATTGATTAATTAATTTGGATCTACACAAGTATCCAATTTGTGGGGTTGTTAACTCAGAGCGTGCTCACTCTGGGGTGTTTAGACAAGTTTAGGTTCTGCTAACCATTATAGGAATTAACACATTTTTAGGTCTCACTAACTCAAGTCTTCAACTAGTGTCTGATAGCACCTCCATCAGTCAACAGTCAGGAAACGTTGATCAGGCATCCACTGCTATTGGGTTTATACCTAATTACAACCTTATCTTACTGAAACAGATCCTGTCCTTAAGGAACTAGTGGTATTTATCTGGGAGATGGAGATACAGACATAGAAAATATTAATTGCGAAATTAATGTGTATTAAGTGCTAAATTAATACACATATGATTTAGCCTATCTGCTAGGGGAGTCTGTAGGAGGGAGGGGACGTGGGGCCTGTCTGCTGTCTGTCAGAGAAAGCTTCATGGGGCAAGGGGGGCTTAACTTTTGACTTGGGCCTTAACTGGGGGTGCAGGGGGTGGTGGTGGATCTGGATTGGGGAGAGCCTGGGGAGGACATTCCTGATGTAAATCAGGGTTACTGAAGAAACTCACCCTTGAGGACTCCTGCTAATGAGCAGTGGAGATTCTTTTTGAAAGACTGGTTTGATAGTTTGATGTCTAATCTTAAATGCTAGACTAAGGAGTTTGTACTTGATCTTGATAGTAAACTGAGCCTTTTGGGAGCAAATAGCACTGTGGTTATAGGACCTTATGGTAATTATACTTACCTCTACCCTGTTTTCTAACAGCTGCAGAGATGGTCTGCCCTCCTTCCTTTCTACTGCTAGGCGCTTCTTTCCCACCAGGCTTGTTTGTGGAGTAGGGTGAAGTATTGTGGATGCCTCTTCCACACTGCCCCTTGAAAAGGTCACAATGATCCCCTCTAAAGCCCTGATGCCAATCACTGTGGGTATATCTAGGAGTAACAGAAGTAAGTACTAGGGTTGTCAGCAGTTATTAGAATCTGACGTGTGTCTAGGAATAATTTCCTGGCTTACTCAATGCCTTCCCTTTGTCCTTAATTATGGATGCCCCTCTCTGCCATTATTCTTATTCTGAGGGGCAGTTACAATGACCCTCCCACACAATGGGTTCTTCGTAATGTCCCTATTAGGTTAATTGACCCTGTTCCCAATAAATCGGGATTTACTGGGGACAGGGGAAGGGAGGGGTGGGTAGCAGAGGCAGAGAACAGTAATTTGTAGACTTTAAACTGGTATTGGAGGCAGAGGAAATGGAAGAAGGTAAAGTAGGGAATCAGATCTCAAGGAGGGAGAGTTCTCAGAACACAGTGATGTCTTCAGTATGTAAGGAAAAGAAAGATGATTTGGTGGCCTAGAAGAATTGACAGAAACAGCCATTGAAACTGGCAAGGCTGATGCTTGTTTTCTGATGTGCTGAGTTGGAGAGGTAACCAGGCGTTTGACCTTCCTACGTAACAAGACTGGGCACTGTGGAAGGAAGGGAGAGACAGGCCAGGTTGAAAGGCTTCAGGAGCTTCTTATTGAGGGAAGTTTCATGTGCTGTTTCCTAAGCCTAGAATGATTGGTTTTTTCCTAAGAGCTTCACATTACCTCTACATGTCAGGAATAAAGGAAGAACTTCCAAATAGTTTGATGAAGAAATAGTTTGATACTTTGATGAAGCAAATCTATAAACCCCGCAATGCTGGCAATTTACATAAATCAATAGAAGCAGAAAATACCCAAAGGCTCGCAAATATGTTGCCTATTAAAAAAAAAAAATTCACTAATTGGAAGCTCGTGCCACTGACAGCATTTCAAATTTCATCTGCTCTGATTCTTATCTTCTTTAATCTTCTCCCTCTGCCCTTTATTCTCAGATTTGTGTTGAGAGTGTGGTGATTGCCATGGAATATCTGAAAATCTGTTAAATAATAATCCTTGCTTCACTGATCTAGCCCTCCCTTTAATTTTTGGCATTGCTGTTGCCTTAGTGAATCTGTTATCTTCCCAAACCCACCCCAGAATGTAAGGGGGGAGGCTTGTTTTGATCTGGGTGGGAGTAAATGGTCCACCTGTGTCTAAGTTTGCCTTTCCTGCTTCTGAGGCAGAAATGTGCAGTTACAAGTCTCTCTTCCTTTAAAACTCTAATTTACTTTACCTGCTTGCTAATTTCAATATTAAATGTCTATTTCTGTAAAATGACTAATAGATTCTCTAAGTTATAGGAAGGCCAGTGAGTAAAGTATTTTTATTCATATTTGGGCTTTCAGTGACTTGTTATTCCAACATCATAATTTCCAGACTTATTGGAGAAGGAAAACCAGGCCACGTCAGGGGACATGAGCTCCAACCTTGACTTTCCCAAGAAGCAGATAATGGGCAAATGACTTAAACTCTTAATCTGGGTGTCAGTTTCCTGATATGTAAAATGAAAAAAGAAATTTGCCTCCTTGTCTTCATAATGTTTCTCTGAATTCCACTCTCCTATAGCCTCAGAAGGTTCTCCACTCAATTTCTTGGGTTGTCACATGATATCAAAGTTAGAGCTCTGTTTAGAAAAGTGATTATTTTTCTCTAGGTACTGCCTGTTTGGCAGATGCAAACAATCACAGATACACATATATCTTCCTTCCACTGGGAAATTTAAAAGAATTTAGAATAGCAGTATTAGATATGTTGCTGAAACATCATATAAGATTAGAGATTTATAATTAAAATTGTTACAGAAAGCTGACAAGTGATTTAAGGGGCTATAAAGTATTGACATTAAGAATAAAGTTGATATGAAGAAAGGAAAAAATAAAGCCCATCTGAAATGTTTTTCATCTGAGACTGTTTGGTGACTTCAGAAGATGCCTGTGTGGTCAAAACCCAGAATGTACTCTTGTATCATTGCAGCCTAGGAGAAAGGATGGGAATCCCAGCTTCCTGTCCCCATCAGCCTCCCCAAGAATCTTTAATAGAATGTTCAGTCCTATGTACTAGGCTGGTATTTGTTTAAAGGACCTAAGTGATACCCAGATGTTATTTATGTTTTGAGCCTGGTTCTAGAGACCAGAGACCCTATTCTTTTCTCTATCCTATTCTTCCCTTATTAGAGGCCCCTCAGGTCTTCATAAGCTTAGTCTTGCATCCTGATAAATGACTGCTCGTATTCTCTCCAAACTGGCCTACCTTAGCTCTGTGCATCTCTTCGGAATTCATCCCTCTTGTCAGCTACAGAGTTCTTTCTTCAGCTTCTGTACGCGAACATTGGTTGTATCCTTCCATTGCTGTGTAAATTGTGCTGTCTTGGATTCTGGGTCAGGTTGTTCTCCTAAGACTTAGGAAACCAGATACAGCAAACTTTAGTCTTGGAATCAAAAGCACACATGAAACATATTACTTCCCTTCATCAAAGGCACTTTCCTAAATTTGTAGGACTCACTCCCCTAGATTTAGGCTTCTCCAACCCTAATTGAGTGGGATGACTTCGTGATCAATGTCAGGGACTTATGGCTGTTCTCCAGTTTCCCTTTGTCCCCCAGCATCTAAGATAGAGCTTGTCTTCCTTTTCTCTTCACAGCTGCTGTCACCCATTCCATCTCTCGTGACTTACAAAATAAGATGGATGAGAACAGTCACTTCAGATCCCACCCTTTTTCCTTTGGATCCCTGAGAAATGGAGGCTTTTGTTTATTTTAAAGTTTACCCAAATGGATATATTAATTAGTTTCTTCTAATTAAACTCAGGGTGGTATTTTAGCAACAAAACTTTTCTGTAGGCTATACCTACTCTACTCATAACCCTAATTCCTACAAGGCAATTGGAAAGAAAAGACTTATGAGAGCATGTAAAGGAAAAGGCAGAAAACACAGATCAGGCAACATCCCTGAACTCTACAAAATGTTTTTTAGAAGAAAGTAGTTCTGGCTTCTTGGGGAAAATCACTGCTCAAAAAGCATCAGGCTTTTAGGAAAAACTACACCATCATCAGGCCCTGGCCAGCTTTATCTTAAAGGTAGCAGTTTGGCCATATAGGCAGTGACAGGTGACCACACCTCTCTTAAGTGATGATGGACCAACCCTTCTCCTGGTTCTCATAGAAGGTGTTTTGTTTCCACCTCAACTGGGTGTGCTGCAGTTCAACTTTGACACTAGCCACCTGGGAGTTAGTCAGAATCCACAGGTTTAAGGGCACGGTCCCCAACAAGATCATCCTTAGTTCAGACACCAGCCACAAGTTCCAGGGGTTCCCAGCTAGCCACACTTCTGATCCACTGGCTACAATTTCAGGGGTTCCCACAATCCCGTCCAGGTTTGACAATTTACTGTAATGACTCACAGAACTCAGGAAAGTGCCATGTGGACGATTACAGCTTTATTATAAAGGATACGCATGGGGCAAGGTCTGCGAGTGTCCTCAGTGTGGACCCTCTCTCCGTGGAGTCAGGGTGTGTTATTTCCCTGGCATGTCAGTGTGTTCATCAATCAGGAATCTCCACTGAGCTTCAGTGTCCAGAGTTTTTACTGGCGTTTCATTATGTAAAAATGACTGATTAAATCATTGGGCACATGAGTGAACTCAATCTCCGACCCTCCCTCCCCTTTCTTGACGTCAGGAGGTCTGACTGATCTTAGGACTCAAAGCCCCAACCTTCTAATCACATGATTTACCTTTCTGCTGACCAGTCCCCATCCTGAGGCTATATAGGGACCCACCAGGTGTCATCTCATTAGTATAACATAGACACTGTGATCACTTAAGAAATTCCCAGTGTTCTTGAAGCTCTGTGCCAGGAACCCTGGTCATAGACCAGACAAATTTCTTTTTATTATACCATGGAGGTGGTCTGCATCTCTGAGCATAAGCTCAAAATTTCGTTAGCATTAATAGCCTCTCTACCTTATAACATTATCTATACTTTCAGGACAGCAATCCTTTCCTCTTATCAAGTTGCTAAGTCTTTAGTATTCTTGCTCAGATTGGATTGCTTCTGCCCCTTCAAAGAGCTGGACACTTCCCAATCTAGAGAAAAGAGCTAAAATCAAGTTTCAAACTTGTTTATTTAAAAACATCAACTTCCGGGATAGTCCTGACAGATGTTTGTATAGCTGAGCACTAATATAATTCTTGTCTGTGTATCAAAGTCTGAATGAGGTCCTTTTGTTTGTCCTTTAGGAAACAAAGGAGTGATGTTGAGAGTACCATGAGTTACCTGGAGCCTAGTTTACCAGATGCTTAGTCTAGGCATATATATGGTGTTAAAAAAAAAATGAAGACAATTGAGGTGATACAAACAAACTTTATTTAATACTTCATGAAGCAGGTGGTCTCTGTTCTCAAGAGTCCAGAGAATTGTGAAGCAGGGGAGGAAGTGGCAAATTTTTGTAGAAAATGAACAAGGTAGAGAAAAATAAAAAATGAACAAAAGACAAGGAAAACATTCGACTTACTTGGTGATCGGGGATTAGTCTCATGGATGATGTAACTTCTGGGCAGATGGAATCCTTACAAGAACCTGAAACTTTAAATATTAGGTTTTGGCTTGCTGATGTGATCGTGAATCAATATTAATTGGTTTGCTGAGGAAAGGCCATTGTTAGGTTAAATAAAGATTTCAACAATAGTTAATTATCATATATATTACATGGGCATGCTTCATGTGTAGATGATTTCTTTTCCCCAGGGAATGACAAAAATTTCTAACTAACCCTAGGCAACTAGAGGCACAGTGGTGATAGCCTTCCACTCAACAACGTTGGCTCTCTTTTCATTTATTTAGGTCTTTAATTTCTTTCAACCATGTTTTGTAGTTTTCAGTGTACAAGTCTTGCACCACCTTGATTAAATTTATTCCTAAGTGTTTTATTATTTTTGATGCTATTGTAAATGAAAAATAGTTTCTTAGTTTCATTTCTTCTTTTGTAAAAAATTTACTTATGTTATTTATTTATTTATTTTTGGCTGCATTGGGTCTTCATTGCTGTGTGCGGGCTTTCTCTAGTTGCGGCGAGCGGGGCTACTCTTCATTGCAGTACCTGCGCTTCTCATTGTGGTGGCTTCTCTTGTTGCGGAGCACGGGCTCTAGGTGCGTGGGCTTCAGTACTTGTGGCACGTAGGTTCAGTAGTGTGGCTCGCAGGCTCTAGAGCGCAGGTTTAGTAGTTGTAGCGGAAGGCTTAGTTGCTCCGCAGCATGTGGGATCTTCCCGGACCAGGGCTCAAACCCATGTCCCCTGCATTGGCAGGTGGATTCTTAACCACTGCGCCACCAGGGAAGCCCTTAATTTCATTTCTTGATTGGTTATTGCTACTGTGTAGAAATACCCCTGCTTTTTGTATATTGATCTTGTATCTTGCAAATTTGCTAAATTATTTTATTAGTTCTAATGGTTTTGTGGTGGATTCTTTTATATTTCCTATACATAAGATAATGTCTTCAAAAGTGCAGACTGCAAAAAGTGATAGTTTTACTTTTCTCTTTCCAATTTGGATGCCTTTTATTTCTTTTTATTGTTTAATTGCTCTGGCTAGAACGGCGATGGCCATTGGTTGAGTGAGTGCCGTGCACTAGGCACTGTGCCAAACCCTGTTATGTGACACAGTGACATTTGCTATTTGCCCCTGTAGTTTCCATTCTCTATAATCTGGCAATAATCTTCAATCCTTTAGCAGAGAGAGTGACCCCTCTCCAATTCTCAGTCCCTAAGGTCTACACACACACACACACACACACACACACACACACACACACAAACCCTCTGCTTCTTACCCAGGGAAGCACACTCCACCTGTCCCCTGCCCCCTCCCAGAGGAGATGACTGTGTCAGGTTTGTATAACAGGGTGTGAAAATTGGTCTCTAATTGTGGCAAGTGAGGGAGAAAGGTGAGCTCAGGAAGCCCAAGCCCAGTCAGGACAGGCTGTAGCTGAGTGCCTTTGTGTCTCATTGATCATGTCTGTGTATGTGCGTGCTCTCCTAGTGTGTGCATGCCATATTTGACAGTTTGGATTTATGTGTTGGGGGGTGTTAGGTGGGAGGAATAAGGTCTCATAACCCACCTATGTACTTCCTCATAAATTACTTCAGTATGTGTAATTACTGGATGTGGTGCCCTTGTACAGTGTACAACTAAGCAACTGTATATGGTAGCCTTGCCCTGTTTCCTTCTGGTCTTTGATTCTGCTGTCCCACTGCTGGGAACATTCTCTTGCCCACTTTTTGTTTGGTTAAGTTCTTAGCTTTCATGTATCAGTGTCCCCAAGTTGGGATTGTGGGTTCAA